>NW_027202270.1:138626215-138653715 GCF_024711535.1 Dipodomys merriami | reverse complement strand
AAAAGAAAGTTTGTGAGACTCATTTCCAGTTAACAGCAAAAAGCCAGAAAAGAGGTGTGACTCAAGTGTAGAGTTAACTTTGAGCAAAATACCAAGTAAGAAGTTGGTGCTCTGCGTTCAGACCCTAGTACAGGGACAGAAAATAAATTTAATTTAATTTAATTTAATTTAATTTATTTAATTTTTTCTTAATTTGGTCACCGAGGTGATCTATATTTTAGTTCCTTAGGAAAGTACTTTCGCTTCATGTTTAGGACAGAATGTTGTACAAAAGGGCAGGCTACTACAAAGTGCTATTTGTATTATGAAAAGCATTGTTATGAAGTTGGAAGACCCAGTAAAATAAATCTAGTTAATCATTATTCATTTATTCATTTTTTTATTCAGGTCGTTGGGGCTTGAAATCAGGGCCTGGATGCTCTTTTGCTCAAGGCTTGCATTTCTACCACTTCCAGCCACAGCTGCACTTCTCATTTTCTGGTGGTTAATTGGAGAGAAGAGTTTCATAGACTTTCCTGCTTGGGCTGGCTTTGAACCGCTATCCTCAGATCTCAGCCTCTTGAGTAGCTAGGATTACAGGCATTAGTCACTGGTGCCTGGCTTATTTAAATTTTGATAACATTTTTGCTAAGTAAAATTCTTATTAAGGTTGTAACTCACACTCTTTAAAGTTATTATCAAAATCATTTTAATTAGAAAATTTTTCTGTTTTGAAAGTTAGCATCAATTAGTTATCCAAGGGGGTTTCATTTTGAACAAGCCTGTTTAGGTATGTATTATGTTTTTTATCATAATCAGCCTCTCTGACATTCTCTCCTTCATGTTTTAAAACCAGTCAGTCTCCTCAGATATCTGGTTCCAAACAATTTATGTTTTAATTTCTAAAAAACACCCCTAAAACTTTAAATATTCAATCATGATCTCTCTATTTTGTTCTCTTTCCATCACTACTGGGATTTGAACTCATGCTTATATTTACTAGGTAGGTACTCTACCACGTGAGTTACTTTGCATCTCTGACACATCTTTTGACCAGTGATATGTAAACAGTGATAGAGTACTTGTTTTATAGTTACAATTCCATTTAGAAGGCCTAAATGTATTGTCTTGTTATTTTTATTTTTTGTGCCAGTCCTGGGGCTTGTACTCAGAGTTTGGGCTTTGTCCCTAAGCTTTTGTGCTTAAGACTAGTGCTCTACCACTTACGCCACAGCTCCACTTCAGGCTTTTTGGTAGTTTATCGGAGATAAGAATCTTACAGACTTTGCTGCACAGACTGGCTTTGAGCCACCATCCTCAGATCTCAGCTTCCAGAGTAGCTAGGATGATAGGTTTGAACCACTGGTACCTGTTGGTATTGTAGTATTTAGGATGAAATAATTAGAAGATAATTTATAGTACTTTTACTTTTCCTATTTCATTTTTCATATTCTATATATCTAGAGGTAGACATGACTAGCTATTATGTGCCAAACAAATGTGAGTTTTCCACAAAAATCAAAATATAAAACTTAACAGGTTTCATTAGAAATATTTTGGAGTGTCAGGTTTTCTTTTAAATCGCCGAGGTTCTGAGTGCTCTATATAGTTGTTTTTTTTTTTTTTTTTTTTTTTTTTTTGTCGGTCGTGGGGCTTGAACTCTGGGCCTGGGCGTTGTCCCTCAGCTCTTCAACTCAAGGCGAGCGCTCTACCACTTGAGCTACAGCGCCACTTCCTCAGGTTTTCTTTTATAGTTTACTAACTTGCAATACGTAAAAAACAAAACCCCTAACCCCAGAATTTTGAGATTTAGACAGTGATTGTATGCATCAAATACTTTTATGTAGCATAAATAGTGGCTATAGCATTGAAAATTAATGAGGACTCAATCAATATGGTGCAGTGACTGCATCACTGACTAATATATATTTAATAAGCCTGCTATTCTAATTTCATGTAACTGAAGGAAACTGCACTGACTTTAATTTATTTACAAGTAATTCATACCATTAAAGTATCAATGTCCTGAAATCTACTAATGTTATGTATAATTTATTCATAAATAATTCTACAATATTTACTTTCTGGCTATAACTAACTTGTTTCTAAACAAAGCACCAAATTGTTGTATTTAATTCTCTTTCTTGCTACTGAGGTAGAGTGGATTTGAAATAGAAGAGGTATGTGTGTGGGGGGGAAGGGGGGTAAGCGGCACAGACTTTTCTGCCTAGACTGACTTCAAACCACAATCCTCAGATCTCAGCCTCCTGCATAGCTAGGATTACTTGTGTGAGACACTGGCGTCCAGCTGACAGCTCTTTCCAACACTTCCAAGATGCTCCACTGTGTTTTATTTTCCATAATTTCCTATGTCAGATCATTAGAAATTTGCATTATCATTCCTTTGTAATTATATAGTTCTTCATCTGCATTCAATTTTTTTTTTTTTTTGGGTCTGGTCGTGGGGCTTGAACTCTGGGCCTGGGTGCTGTCCCTCAGCTCAAGGCTAGCACTCTACCTCTTGAGCCACAGCGCCACTTCCGGCTTTTTTCTTTTTGCTTATGTGGTGCTGAGGAACTGAACCCAGGGCCTCATAATGCAAGGCAAGCGCTCTACCACTGAGCCACCTTCCCAGCCCCTGCATTCAATATTTTTTTTTCAGGTTTATTTTGTTTATGGCTCATTAGTATTCTTAAATGTCTAATTTTTTCTTATCAAATTTGGGAAGTTTTTAAATGTCTTTTTCTTCTAGGGCAATAATAAAACAGGTTTGGCTTGTTGATACTGTCTTATTTTTTCCTTTACATTTCCTTCTTCCCCCCAATATTTTTTCCTCTTTGTTTATGTGACTGAGTTCTGTTGAGTTTACCCTTCATCTGCTACTGAACCAATCCAGTCAATTCTTACTTTAACTATTATATTTTTCAGTTCTAAGATTCCCATTTCTTTTACTTTGGTGCTGTAAGTGGGGCTTGAATTCATGGCCTTAAACTCTTGCTTGGCTTTCTTTTGCTTAGTGTCAGCTCATCCCTCTTTCCCTCTCATTCCCTTCCTCCCATCACCATCCAGAGTCTACTGCAGCTGATGGCCCCTCTGCTGTATTTTTTCACTCATTTTCCTCTGATTCTGTGCCCTCTCCTAGCTTTCCACAGATGTGCATGTTCATACACCATATTTGAGGTAAAGAACATAGAGTCATCTAAAAACGGTAGGACAAATTAAGAAGTGGTCCTTTGTTTTCTTGTTTTTGGAGTTCTTTTCAATTTGTATATTATTTGATGCTTGGATACTTGGGTATTACAATTTGGTGTTATTTTCTAAGACTGACCTCTTTTGGTTTCACTGTGTATGGGTATCTTGAGTCCTGTTTACTTTGCCATATCTCTTTGCAGTAAAAGCTGCTTTCAAATTTTTATCTTTAAAAGTTTTGTATTTATGATAAGACTAGAAATTATTAGTATGGATGAATGGTTTTTAAAAATTAAGCTCAGCGTAGCTGGTTTACCTTGAGCATCAGAACAGATAATTATTTCTTCAGCTGAGCACCAGATTAAATTATTGGCTCTTATTTTAGCATTGTACTAAAAAAAACTTACCGTTAGACACCGTTACATATGTATATGTATATGTATATGTATATGTATATGTATATGTATATGTATATATACACATATATAACTGATTGTTTATTATTATTATTATTATTGTCAGTCATGGTGACTGTACTCTAGGCCTGGGTGCTGTACCTCAGCTCTTCTGCTCAAGGGTAGCACTCAACCACCTGAGCCACAGTGCTACTTCTGGCTTTTTCTGCTTATATGATGCTGAGGAATTGAACCCAGGGCCTCATGTATGCAAGGCAAAACTATATCTCTGAGCCACTTTCCTAGCCCTGTAACTGATTATTTTAAAAGATTATTAAAAATCTTTTTAATAAAGGTGCTTGCCTTTGGAGAGTTATTATAATTGAGCGCAACAGAAGGAATCTCAGGGTGACATCTTCCATCTTATCAATGCAACTTAAAATTTAATTTATAAGCCAACATAAGGCCTAGGTTCAATCTCATGTAAAGAGAAAAAGAACTTACATGTGTAAGGATTATTTGGGCATCTTATCCATGTTCTAATTCTTTAGATCTAGGGTAGTGCCAGAGATTCTTTTTCTCTTCCTTCTTTCTTTCCTTTTTATCATATACTTATTGTACAAAAGGATTTAATTGTGACATCTCCATATCTATGATGTACTCCATACCCATAATGTACTTTGATCATATTCATTTCTCTATTATGCTTTCTTTTCCCTTTTAAAATAATTTTAATAGGTTTTATTTTATTTTCATAATATGTATATGGTATAACATTACATTCTCCTAAATTTGTTCTCCTTTCTCCTGTTTGTCCTTTTTCCCAACAATCTTCCTTTTACATTGGTTCTTATATAATTTTTATTTTTAGGTATGGAACCTATATATGAGGGACATGTAATATTTGTTTTTCCGAGTCTTGCTTATTTCACTTAACAGGATTTCTAGTTCCATCCATTTTCTTTTAAACAACGTAATTTCTTTCTTCTTTGTGGCTGAATAATACTCCATTGTGTTTGTATGACATAGTTTCTTTATTCATTGGTTAGTGGGACCTAGGCTGATTCCATAGTTTGGCTATTGGGAATAGTGCTGCTATATTGTAAACCTGTATATGCAGGTATCTCTCTTGTATGCTGAGGTACATACCTTGGAGGTATGTCTGACAGTAGAATGACGGGATCATGTAGTAGCTCTCAGTAGGCCCAAAGAAACATAGGTCCCATGGTTTCCTTTATTTGCAGTAACTAGTATATGTCTGAGTCAAGCAGAAAAGGTCAGATAAGTTGATGTTAGGGAAATGAACCCTAAGATATGTACTCAAATGTTTATTTTCTTTCATGTGATTGTTTCTAACACATTTATAAGATTATTTCTTTGTTGCTTTGTATGTCCCTCCCCCATGGTATAACCCCTGCTTTCACTGTATTTGATGTTGTTATAATTTGTGGAGGGGAAGGGGAAAAACAAATTGTTTAAATAGGGATACAGGTGGACCCATTGCAACAATGAGATGTACAAGTCATTATGTTTAAAACGAACTTTACAATTTTGGTGGGGGAGGAGAGGGGGGAGGAGGATGGAAAGGGATGGGAAGGGGAAACAAAGGAGGAGACTACAATGCTTGATAAGAAATGTACTCATTATCTTGCCCATGTAATTGTAACCCCTCTGTTCAGTATTTTCTTTCTTTCCTTCCTTCCTTCCTTCCTTCCTTCCTTCCTTCCTTCCTTCCTTCCTTCCTTCCTTCCTTCCTTCCTTCCTTTCTTCCTTCCTTCCTTCCTTTCTTTCTTTCTTTTTTTTGGCCCGGTCGTGGGTCATGAACTCTAGGCCTGGGCGCTGTCCCTCAGCTCTTCAGCTCAAGGCTAGCACTCTACCATTGAGCCACAGTGCCACTTTCGGCTTTTTTCTTTTTGCTTATGTGGTGCTGAGGAATCGAACCCAGGGCCTCAGGCATGCAAGGCAAGCGCTCTACCACTGAGCCACCTTCCCAGCTCTGTTCAGTATTTTCACAAAAAAAAAAAGAATCTCAGTACTGGTTTTCCAAAGTGGCTGCATTAACCTACATTACCACTAACAGTATATAAGTATTCTCCCCCTCCTTTCCTCCTCCCATTTCTCCATCCTCACTAGCTTTTGTTGTTTCTATATGATATCCATTCTGACTGGGGTGAGATGGAATCTCAACACCATTTTACATTTCCTTTATAGCTAAATGTTGGACATTTCTTCATGTGTATATTGATTGTACTTTTTTTGAGAACTGTCTGTTCACTTCATCTAGGACTGAATTGTGTGTTCAGATATAGGATCCCTAGAATAAAATGAACTGTGGATGCTCAAGTCCCTTGTATAAAATGGCATAGTATTTGTATATAATGTATGTACATTCTTCTCTCCAGGACTTGTAATACTGAATACAAAGTAAATGCTGTGCAAATACTTGATGTGTTATTTAGGAAATGTCAACAAGAAAAAAAAGACAACAGTCTGTATTTTTTTTTTTTTTTATTTTTTGTCGGTCGTGGGGCTTGATCTCTGCGCCTGGGCGCTGTCCCTGTGCTCTTCAGCTCAAGGTGAGCGCTCTACGGCTTGAGCCACAGTGCCGCTTCTGGTTTTCTAGTGGTTTATGGGAGATAAGAGTCTCACATATGTTCCTGCCCAGGCTGGCTTGGAACCGCTATCCTCAGATCTCAGCAGCATGAGTAGCTAGGATTATAGGCATGAGCCACCGGCGCCCCGCCAGTCTGTACTTCTTTGTGAGGTAGTCTGTTTTTGTTTTTGTTTTGTTGGTCATGGGGCTTGAACTCTGGGCCTGGGCACTGTCCCTGAGCTCTTCAGCTCAAGGCTAACTCTATACCACTTGAGCCACAGCACCACTTCCCAGTCTGTACTTCTTTATACTACATATATTAGTTGAATCTGTGGTTTACCCCTATGGTAGCTATTTAGAAAAGCTGAGTCACAGAGATTCTCTTTTGTCCTTAACCTTTAGAATATGTAGACTAAAGAAGATAGAACAGAGAATACAGAGAATATGAAATAAAGGGAACAACTGTTCATGCATTTCCTGGCCTTTTGACTTCTTCTGCTATGGACACTGGTGGTTTTAATACTTATTTCAAATTTTTTTTTTTGTCATTTAGTACTTCCTATATAGTAGGGTTTGATGATACAAAATTGAGTAACAGTCAGGTGCTCATGCCTACAGTTTCTAGCTACTTGGAGGTAGAGGTCAGAGAATGCAGTTTGAAGCCAGTTCAGGCAGAAAAATCCAAGATACTCCATTTCCAATTAGCTAGCAAAATGCTGAACTGGAAGTATACTTCAAGGGGGTGAGCAAGTAGGCTGAGTTCAAGTCCCCATACCAGAAAAAAAGTTGAATAAGAGATAAATAAGAGATAATCTGCCTTAGGGTATGGAAGATAGACATATATAATGGTATACTGTGATAATTTTTACAGTGAATATTGTTGAAGTCATCTGTACCATAGAATTTAGGTAGTTTAAGGGGATAGCACCAAAAATATTTCAGTTGGAGTTATATGCTTATGTACTTAGCTTAATTGTAAGTATAATCAGGTCCTGGGTACACTATTTCCTAAAAGAATTTTATATCACATATTTAATCTTATTTATTTATTTATTTGTCAGTCATGGGGCTTGAACTCTAGGCCTGAGCACTGTCCCTCAGCTTTTCAGCTCAAGGCTAGTGCTCTACCATTTGAGCTACAGTGCCACTTCCAGTTTTCTGGTCGTTTATTGGAGATAAGAGTTTCATGGACTTTCCTGCCCGGGTTGGCTTTGAACCTCGATCCTCAGATCTCAGCCTCCTGAGTAGCTAGGATTACAGGCGTGAGCCACTGGCGCCCAGCTTAACTCATTTATTTTGTCTCACAGTGTGTGTTATCCTCTATCTCTACTTGGACAATTTCAATTTTTCTCCTAATTGAGGACAATCTGCTTTACTCTTACTCTGGACACTATTCATCACCACATCCCCGACCCTGTCCCCAAACCCAAATTAAGAAAACAGAACAAAATTAGAAGTTGTATTCTTCTTTAGAAAATCCATGCAATTGGGGCTGGGAGGGTGGCTCAGTGGTAGAGCGCTTGCCTTGCATGCCTGAGGCCCTGGGTTCGATTCCTCAGCACCACATAAGCAAAAAGAAAAAAGCCGGAAGTGGCGCTGTGGCTCATGTGGTAGAGCGCTAGCCTTGAGCTGAAGAGCTGAGGGACAGCACCCAGGCCCAGAGTTCAAGCCCCACGACCAGACCCCAAACAAACAAATAAACAAACAAAAAAGAAAATCCATGCAAGTCTAATTGTGAAACTTTTGCTTAATTTTTTTTTCTTTTTAGTCAGTTGTGGGGCTTGAACTCTGGGCCTGAGAGCTGTCCCTAAGCTCTTCAGCTTAAGGCAAGCCACTTGAGCCACAGTGCCACTTCCAGTTTACTGGTGGTTAATTGGAGATAAGAGTCTCATGGACTTTCATGCCCTGGCTGGCTTTGAACCAGGATTCTCAGATCTCAGCCTCCTGAGTAGCTAGGATTACAGGCATGACTCACTGGTGCCTGGAAATTTTTTTTTTTTTTTGAGAGGTTCTCCATTAGGTTTTTCAAACAAATTATAGGAGACCTTAATAGCAGAGGAGAACAAATTTGTACAACTAGTTTGTCTGGAGATGCAAAAAGAAGTGGCCTTTGGAAAGCCTCATTGAAACTTTGCTTGACCTTACAAAGGCATATTGTATGTGTTAGTGTTTTATTGTATTAATTACTATTAAAAATGCTTTGACTTCATAAAGTTGCTGATTTAGTAAATACACCTTTTTTTTTTAAATGACTTTATGTCATTCCTTATACAAGGACCTAACATCATACTTTAATCCAGTGATTTTCAACAATGACTGAAACCCTAAATTCTAAGAAGCTTCTTTTAGATGGCTGCTCTTCATCATCTGTTCAGGAAACGTCTCCATTTGTGTATACTACATATTAGGTTTCTGGGAACAGTATGAAGAAAGGCTTCAGATAAAATAAAATATTTTGCGGTCATGGGGCTTGAACTCTGGGTTTGGGCGCTGTCCCTCAGGTCTTCAGCTTAAGGTTAGCTCTCTACCACTTGAACCACAGCACCACTTTTGGTTTTCTGGTGGTTTATTGGAGATAAGGGTCTCAAGACTTTCCTGCCAGGGCTGGCTTTGAACAGCAATCCTCAGATTTCAGCCTTCTGAATAGCAAGGATTACAGGTGTGAGCCATGGGTACCCAGCATGAAGTATGTTTTAAAAATGTGTTTGTTTGTAAGAGTAGGAATGTGGCTTAGTGGTAGAGTGCTTGCCTAGCATCCATGAAGCCCTGGGTTTGATTCCTTAGTACCACATAAACAGAAAAAGCCAGAAGTGGCACTGTGGCTCAAGTGGCAGAGTGCTAGCCTTGAGCAAAAGAAGCTCAGGGACAGTGCCCAGGCCCTGAATTCAAGCCCCTGGACTGACCAAAAAAAATATGTTTGACTCACAAGACAGTATGTTGGAAATGATCTGTAAAACGTGGGGGGAGGTTGGGAGAAGGAGGGAAAGAGGGAGAACAATGATGGAAGGGGTAACAAGTTACACAGGAAATTTAATCATAACTGTAACGCTTCTGTACATTACCTTGACAATAAAATAAAAAAAAGGGATAGCAATTTTTAAAAAAAAATCACTAAAATGTTTGAGGGCTAAGAGTATGGCTCAATTGGTTTCTAGAGATTGAAACTGGAAAATTTAGGGTAAAATTAATTTTAGTTGGCCCTTGAATGTTGGCTTGCATAGGATTTCATTAAAACAGACTTAACTAGTTCTGCTATGTGAAAGATCACATACAGAAGGAAAATTGGACCAAGCAAACCTAGTCTCATAGGCTTAATAGGACTTTTAATTTCAAAAAGAAGAGAGCTCTTTCCTGATAGAGGCAATAAAAGTAGTAGAATGCCCATTATGGCCTTGGTAGAAAACAGTTTTCTGCATATAAAATTATTCTTTAGGTATTAAATCCTTTTATTTGTTAATCAGGCCCAAATTGAATAAAGTAGAATTTAAGAAAACCTCACATTTAATAAATGTGACTGTCTGAATAATGAAATAAGAGCTATCCTTAGCTCAAATATTTATAATCATTCTTTTAAAATAATCAGTTAAACTTTCTGTTTTGAGGTAACTGTTAATTTACATGCAATTATAAGAAATGGATCTTGTGTTTGCCCTTTACCCATTGTACTCCAGTGGTATTATCATAGAAGTATAATCAAATCAAATATTTATGTTTCAATAACTTAAAAAGTATTTTTTTTACTTGTCAGAACAGTTTCTACTTATTTAAATTTTGTGTTCCATTAGGGAGAATATACTATCAGATGGAAAGATAGAAAGTTTTCTAATTTGGTTTTGGTTAAGTGTTTAAAAATTAAGAGCCTGGAGCAGTGATGTGGCATGTAATCCTAGCTAGCACTTGAGGTTGATGTAGGAGGAAGTAGTCCCCTGTGCTGTATAGTGAATTCTTATCTTTTTCTCCACCCCCACAAAAGATTGAAACCAGTTTAGGTAGGTGAAATGAGAGAGATTGACATGCAGCGAGTCTCCAATAGAAAGCAAATACACAGTTTAAAGTTTTAGTTTAAAATATTTAACTTGCTCAGCAATAAGAGATTAAAGGTACTTTTAGAAATGCAATTGCATGAAATTGCTATTGTTCGTAAGCACTTTATTCAATCTCTTATTTCTCTAAGTGTCGTATTACAATTACTGTGAGATCTATTCTTTGGGCAGCTGGAAAACAGAACAAGGAAAAATCACTCTCTTGTCCAGTAGAAAGTACATTGTGCCCTCTGGTACCAGACTTAGACTTTTTTTTTCAAAGGATAATGGATTCCATACAGGTGAGTCAGTCTTTTGTTTCTTACCAGGTGCTTTATTGATTTTCACGATTGTAGTGTAGGTGTTCTCATTTAATAGGAACTTTAGCAAATTCTCCAAAGTAGCATGAGGAAAATAACCAGAGACTTTCACATTTTGGCAGCAAGAAAACAGTTTTTTTTTCCCTCAACATTTTGATCCATTGTATTTTTTTTTAATTGCCAGATGAACTGTAACTCCTTTGGAAAATGTGCATAGTGAATATATGTGGTTTCTGCTTTTCTTAGGACATGGATTGTGTGTCATGATCTATTTATTTAATTTAGAACATAAAGTGAAATGTATCGGATTACATTTCTTTTTCCATAAATCGGGTTAAGTAAGAGTGGGAAGGATTCCCTGTTCCAGAGTGTTTTTCATATTACATATTCTAAGAATAATCAAGTTCAAATTGTCATCTGGGTCACCAATTCTTTAGCCCTTAAGTCACAACACTAATCACAAATATGTTTTGAGTTTTAAGTCTGGCAAACAGTTCAGAGTAAACTTAAAAAAAAATTCTTTGTCTGGGAGTATTGCTCAGTGGTAGAGCACTTGCCTGGCATGCACGAGTTCTTGTATTTGATCCCTAGCACTCCACCCTTAACCCCCTAAGTAAGAACTCTTTGAATTGATTTCTGAGTAAAACTATAATCTACCTTTATTTTACCTGCTGCCTTAAAGTTTGAGAATATCTATTTTTCATGTTTGTAAGTTTTCTTTTTTGGTTGGTTGTGGGGCTTGAACTCTGGGGCTTGGGTGCTATTCCTCAGCTCTTCAGTTCAAGGCCAGTGTTCTACTGCTTGAGACACAGCGCCACTTTCGGTTTTCTAGTGGTTTATTGGAGATAAGAATCTCATGGACTTTCTTGCCTGGGCTGACTTTGAACCCTGATCCTCAGATCTCAGCCTCCTGAGTAGCTAGGATTACAGGCAAGAGCCACCGGCACCTGCCTTGTAAATTGTTTTTCAAGTGTCAGCACTGAGTTTAGGAACTGAGCTTTATCATAGCACAGAAGAGCTTAATAAGGAACACAATATTTTTCTTTTAGATCAATGTAGTTGTTGTATAAAGATATCCTATTGTCATGTATAGATTTCTTTCTTCCTTTCTTTCTTTCTTTTTTTTTGGGTCTGGTCATGGGGCCTGAACTCTGGGCCTGGGTGCTGTCCCTAAGCTCTTCAGCTCAAGGCTAGTGCTTTACCGCTTGAGCCACAACGCCACTTCCGACTTTTTCCTTTTTTCTTTTGTGGTGCTGGGGAATGGAACCCAGGGCCTCATGCATGTAAGGCAAGCGCTCTACCACTGAGCCACCCTCCCAGCCCCTCATGTATAGATTTCTTAAAGCCAAAAATGATCTTATGTATCATCTAGAACAATTTATTTTAGTGGATGAAAGTGAATTTTTTTTTTTTTTGGTAAGTTGTGGGGCCTGAATTCCGGGCCTGGGCGCTGTCCCTCAGCCCTTCAGCTGAAGGCTAGCACTCTACCACTTGAGCGTCAGCCCCACTTCTGGCTTTTTTTCCCCTGCTTATGTGGTGCTGAGGAATCGAACCCAGGGCCTCATGCATGCAAGGCAAACACTCTACCACTGAGCCACCTTCCCAGCCCCTGAAATTTTTTTTTTTTGGGTCCGGTCGTGAGGCCAGAGTTCAACTCTGGGCCTGGGCACTGTCTCTCAGCTCTTCAGCTCAAGGCTAGCACTCTACCACTTGAGCCACAGCACAACTTTTTTTCTTTTTGCTTATGTGGTACTGAGGAATTGAACCCAGGGCCTCATGCATGCAAGGCAAGCGCTCTACCACTGAGCCACCTTCCCAGCCCATTTTTTAAAAAAGATATTTTAGCATTGAAACTTTGCAAATTTGAACTGGTGGCTCTAACCTAAATGAGTGAAATTAAAAAAAAATCCTATCTAAGGAGTTAGCTTGCACTGTTCTCATCCATGCTAATGAAATGTCTCGCTGAGGCTGGAGCACTTTATCACTCATCTCTAATTATTAATTTATGGATGAAGTGGCCATTGTTGGATTAATGGTTAGCATTAATTTTGAAGTAATACAGTAGCTGCAACATACACCTTTTTAACTGAATAATTAGATAAGCGAATTTTCCCCCAATATGTATAGACAACGTTAATTCCTTAAGATCATAGGACC
Organism: Dipodomys merriami; assembly: GCF_024711535.1. Classification (NCBI taxonomy): domain Eukaryota; kingdom Metazoa; phylum Chordata; class Mammalia; order Rodentia; family Heteromyidae; genus Dipodomys; species Dipodomys merriami. The sequence continues at coordinate 138,641,060 of NW_027202270.1, read as the reverse complement.
TTTGAGAATGTGTAGTCCATGTCTTTATTTTGTAGGTGAATGAGCTAAGAAAGAGGGAACTGTTTTGTCCAATTTCCCATGTCTATAAAGCATTTTGTATGCTAGATTTAGTTTTGTATGCTAGATTTAGAGGCTTTAATGTTATCTGACTTCAATTTTTAATTGGTTAAATCTCAGTTATGAATTTTTTGTGTGTATCATGTGCTTACTTACTGTAAGTCATCTAGCTGTGAAAGCTTAGAATTTATGGTAAGTAGTAATTGAGCAGAATTATTTTTTTAAACCTATAATTATCTACAATTTAGAACTACAATGACCAGGAAACAATGTTAGTATAAGCACAGTTTAATAAGTCCATATTAATCTACCTGGCAAAGTATAACATTTTAACATACCTTTTAGATCTCACGGATGGAAAAAGTGATTGAGTTTCTTATTGTCAAAACAAAGAAATACTTTAGATATGGTCATTTAATAAGCTGTTTTACTTCATGTAAACTACTTTTGCTGAAGCTCTTAAGAGATATGGTCACATGGCCATGTCAGTTGTTTACTTACTGGGTTTACATTTAATGCAGCTGCTGGTGACAGTTTGAGATTCTTTTTTTTTTTTTTTTTGTTGGTCATGGGGCTTGAACTCTGGGCCTGAACGCTGTTCCTCAACTCTTCAGCTCAAAGCTAGCGCTCTACCACTTGAGCCACTGTGCCACTTCTGGTTTTCTGAGTGGTTTTATTGGAGATAAGAATCTCACGGACTTTCCTGCCCTGGCTAGCTTTGAACTATGATCCTCAGATCTCAGCTTCCTGAGTGGCTAGGATTACAGGCGTGAGCTACCGGCACCCTGCAGTTTGAGATTCTTGACTCATTGCTAGAATGGAAAGTAGTTGATTTTTCTAACTGTTCACATACTATTATCTTTTTTTTTTTTGTCGGTTGTTGGGCTTGAACTCTGGGCCTGGTCACACTGTCCCTCAGCTCTTCAGCACTCTACCACAGCTTCACTTCTGGCTTTCTAATGGTTAATTGGAGATGAGAGTCTCATGGGGACTTTTCTGCACTGCCTGGCTTTCAACCGGGATTCTTGGACCTCAACCTCCTGAGTAGCTAAAGATTACAGGCATGAGCTACCAGTACCCAGCTACTTTTATCTTTTAATGTTCACTTTTTAATGCAGTTAAACTGAAACTACAGGTTACTTAATAGTTATTAGTATGCTCTCAACGTTAAACTATTACTGTCTCTCTCTCTCTCTCTATCTTACATATAAAATGAATAGTCTATGTGAAAATGTTATATACTACAATAATGGTGAATTTCAAAATAGATAATAAACATCAGGGTTATATGCTTGTATATTACATTGCACAGTACTGTGAAGAATATTCTTTTTTTTTTCTGGAGCATTCATTTGTTTTTGGAGTTTCTTTCTTTTCCTTTATGACTGTATTTATGCCTTTAGTATCAGTGACTTTTTGCTAAGGAATCCACCTTTGTCAAAGTCTATCAGATAGTAAAGCTAATTTTCTTTGTATGACCTACTAGATGACAAATGGTCTAATAGATAAATGATTTTTTGAAACAAATTTGTTAACTTTTGAAATTTTGTTTTGATGATATCTTAAGATGGTGATCCAGTTAACGTACAAGGATTTCATCTGTTAAATATTGTAAACTATTTCCTTCTCCCTTTTAGGATATCTGTTTTTCAAAATGTTTTTGGGATACTTTTCCATATATGACAACAAATTAATAAATGGTTAAATTTGTGTTTGTTTGGAGAGGTGTATATTTTAATAATTTACTATTAAAAATGAATTGGGTAGGTATGAGGACTTCAAATATAGTTAACTTTAAAGCAATGAAAATGAGATTAAATGTTAAGACATGAATGTTTTCAACTTGGCTTTGGTGGCTCACACTGTAATCCTAGCTACTTAGGAGGCTGAGATTTGAGGGGTTTGAAAACAACCCAGGAAAAAAAGTTGATGAGACTCTTATCTCCAATTAACTAGCAAAAGCTGGAAGTAAAGCTGTGGCTCTAGTGGTATAGCACCAGCTTTGAGTGAAAAAGCCTAGTTCATAGTTGAATCCAATTTGAAGCCCTGAGTTCAAGCCCCAGTACTGGTATTTTTAAAAAAGGCCAGGAGCTGGTGACATACACCTGTAATGCTAGCTTCCCAGGAGGCTGAGATCTGAGGATTGCAGTTTGAAACCAGCCCCAATAGAAAAGTTCCTGTGAGACCTTTACCTCCAAGTAACCACCAGAGAATTGGAAGTGGTGCCGTGGCTCAAAGTTGTAGAGTGCTAGCCTTGAGCAAAAGATCTCAAACAGCACCAGACCCTGAGTTCAAGCCCCATATCTGTCAAAAACAATTTTTTTAAAGATAATATGGAGAGGGCTGGGAAGGTGGCTCAGTGGTAGAGTGCTTGCCTTGCATGCATGAAGCCCTGGGTTTGATTCCTCAGCACCACATAAGCAGAAAAAGCCAGAAGTGGCACTGTGGCTATAGTGGTAGAACACTAGCCTTGAACTGAAGAGCTGAGGGACAGCGCTCAGGCCCAGAGTTTAGGCCCCACAATTGACAAAAAAAAAAAAAAAAAGATAATATGAAGAAAATGTGGAGAATTATAATTCATTAAAAAGTAATATAAGTTAAGTTTGAGAGTTTCTGACTTAATGTGTGGTTAAAATTTCAGTTTAGAGATCTGTTTCTTTTAGAGTAAACATTTTTAATATAGTAACAGATCAGGGAAATGGTTTCCATATGCTTCTTGAGGTGTTAATAGTGCACTTTTGGGTTGGAAATGCCATATAAACTTAAACTGCATTCTGCAAGGTGAGTGTGTAGTAGCATTTCCATGGTAGTATGTACAAGAGACCCTTGTGTTTTGTGGATTTTTGACTTATGGATTTGTGAATTTCTGGAACATGCAAATTACTTCTCCACAAACTTGAGTCTATCATACCTTGTTTTGTCTGGCTCAGTATTTTTTCTACAGTTCATCTTTCTGGGATCTTTCTCGGGGTATTCTTATGGTTGTGGGAACAACTGAGCCTATTTTGGGAGTCTATTTTGGGGGACTTATGATATATAAAATAAATAGGCTGGCTGAGAAAAAGAAAATTCAGGCAATAATTGTATCTACTAGACACCTTTGGGGTTTTCTAATAATTTTGAAGGCAAAAACAGTTTAATTTGTAAAATTATGGCTAACTTCATTCCTGCCTAAGATTGACTGGCCTGTATAATAGGTTGGTTAAAAACTTCAGAATGTTTTGGCTTATAAATAGGACGATTGATGTTTTTGATGATACTTACAATTCCGAGGAGTTGCATGTTTAATAGTTTTTTTTCTTGTTTTTTGAAAGTCTTACTTGGCCTTTCAAAGTTGTTTGTAAGTGATGTTACCTATACGTGTATTTGCAGTGGTTTTAAAGTTATATCTGAACAAGATTTTTCTAATCTTTCAGAACACAAACTTTCAAATGAATAATGTGAAAGAGGGAGATCAGAATAACTTAGGAAAGTTATTCTGCTACATCTGTAGAAATGTTTACTGTGTCTTACACCTAGTACTGAAGGCTTTTTATTCATTATTTCATTTAATCTTTATAGTAACTTTTTTTGTGTGTGTGTGTCAGTTGTGGGGCTTGAACTCCTGGGCCTGGACGCTGTCCCTGAGCTCTTCAGCTCAAGCAAGTCTCTACCACTTAAGCCATTGTGCCACTTCAGTTTTATGGTAGTTAACTGGAGATAAGAGTCTCATGGATTTTCCTGCCATGTCTGGCTTTGAACTGTGATCCTCAAATCTCAGCCTCCTGAGTAGCTAGGATTACAGGTGTGAGCCAGTGACGCCTGGCTATCGTAACTCTTAATTGGTAGGCACTGATAATTTCTACTTCTTGTGAATGAGGGAAGTGATGCTTAGAGACTTTAAGCAATTTGCCTAAGGTTAAAAAAAACAAAAACAAAACACTAGTTAGTTGCCAAGCATAGATTCAGCTAGGTCTAATTGACAATAAACTTCTGCCTTTAAACCACCACATTATCTTCCTACAGACCTCTTGTTCTTTTTCTCTCTACTAGTATGTGGGTGATGGCACTGCCATATGCATTAAAAAAATCTAATCTTATCCCCAAGATTATAAGGTTGGGTTTACATCTTGTTTTTTTTCCCACATAATAGTATGTATATAGATGGCATTGATTGGATGATAGTGTGGCTCAGCAGTTTTGTGCTTGTTTAGCAAGTACCTGAGTTAAAACCACATTACTACAAAAAAGCATATGTACCATGTATAGCTTAATGACTAATGATAATAGTCTGCACACTTACTATCTCATTAAGAAATAGTATATTACCAATAACTTTGGAGCCTATCGTTTATCCTATCTACCTCCAAATATTGTTTTAGTCATTTTTTTCTTCTGTGTATGGGTTTGCCACATATTGCTGTATTTTTAAAGCAGGTATTAGTCTTGAATTTTATATAAATATATACATTATATGTGTGTCTTAATAAAATTTTTATTGTAGTGAAATCATCATTTAAATTAACGATTTAAAGAGTATAGTTCAGCAGTAAGTATATTCATGTATTGTACCACAGATTGGAACATCTGTTTTCATCTTGCACAGCTGAAGTTCCAACTTCACGTATAGCTTGGTGGTAGACTGTATGTTTACTGTGGTGTGAAGCTCTGCGTTCAGAATCTGAAACTTTGCCATGAAACATTTATTTCCTCTTTTCCTCTCATCACACCTTGCAATCATTTTTTTTTTTTGCCCAGGTTTCTATGATTTTGATTCTTTTAGAATAATTCATGTACGATTATAGTATAGTAATTTTTCTTTTGTGACTGGCTTATTTAATTTTCTATAAGGCTCTTAATGCGCATCTACATTTTAGTGTGTATTGAATTTCCTTTTTTTTCTTATGGTTGATCATGGGGCCTGAACTATGGGCCTGGATGCTGCCCTTCAGCTCTTTAGCTCAAGGCTAGCGCTCTACCACTTGAGCCACAGCTCCATCTCCAGCTTTTTCTGCTTGTGTAGTGCTGAGGAATTGAACCCAGGGTCTCATGCATGCAAGGCAAGTACTCTACCACTGAGCCGCCTTCCCAGCTGTTACACTATAAGTTCATACATTTTCTGTATTTGTCCCATCATTTGAGTTTTGCTTATACATCTTGTCTATTATGCTAATGCTGCTGTGAACATGGGTGTGCAGATTTCTCTTGGAAATTGTGCTATGAATTCTTTGGGACATTTACTGAAGTGGGATTGCTAGATCAATTAGTAGTTCTATTTTTAGTTTTCTGAGAAATTTACATTGTTTTCCATAATGGTCGCACAATTTTATATTCCCACCAAAAGAGCACAAAGATTCCAATTTATATATGTTTCTTTCCAGTTTGCTTTGTTCCTTGTATATTGTGGTTTTGACTTATATAGATTTATGTATGTTGTGCATGGTTGTAATTTGTTCATTTCTTTTTTTTTTTTTTGTTGGTTGTGGGGCTTGAATTCTGGGCCTGACTCAAGGCTAGCGCTTTACCACTTGAGCCACAGCACCACTTCTGGTTTTCTGGTGGTTAATTGGAGATAAAAGTTTCACGGACTTTCCTGCATGGGCTACCTTTGAACCTTAATCCTCAGATTTCAGCCTCCTGAGTAGCTAGGATTACAGGCCAATTTGTTCATTTCTATATCACATTTTATTTATCTATTTTATTAATGGACATATGTTTGCTAATTTTTATTTCACATTCAAAAAAATCACTCTGCCCACAACATTTTATACATGTCTCTTGGTACAGATGAAGTTTGTTCTGAGATATATACTAGAGTAGAATTGAGTCATAAAGAATGAGCATATTTAAGTTTACTAGAAAATGTCAGACTGTTCTAACAGCATTGTGAAAATCAGTTTTTCTTGATCTTTGTTAATGTTTGCATTGTCAGAACTTTGTGTATAAAAGTGTATTTGTATGTGTATGAGTTTGTGTTCTTGTGTGTGTTTGTGGTGGTGGTAGGGATAGAGCATGGGGCCTTGTGCATGCTGGACAAGTGATCTACCACTGAGTTACATCCCAGCCAGGACTTTTTAAATTAAAAATTCTGAGCTGTGAAATGCCATTTTATTATAGTTTCAAAATGTATTTCTCTGATTGTTCACCTTTTCATGCTATGCTTCTGAGTAGCTTTTGTTTTCTGTTAGTGCCTTTACATGGTGAGAATTTGACTACTTTCTACTCTACCTTCCTTGCTGTCCCTTTCTTTCCTTGTGTGGATTATGTGTTAGCTCTTGAATTGGCTTACTCACTCTTGCCTCTGTCCCTATAATCTGTTTTCCACACAGCAACTCCAGTGATACTTAAAGTAAGTAATTTCTGTCATGTTACTTCTCTGAACTTTACTTCTCTAAACTCTGTAGTGGCTTTTCCTTCAATACAAAGGAAAAATCCCAAGTCTGTATAGCATTGTTTTGGTTTTATGATCTTTCTGCAGCCTCTCGAGCTTGTTATTCCCATTGCTTACCTTACTGCCTCTACTGCCGGGCACTTTGTACTATGCTTAACCTACTCATAGCTCTTATCATCTTCTTCTTCTTCTTCTTTTTTTTTTTTTTTTGTCAGTCATGGGTCTTGAACTTTGGGACTAGTTGCTGTCCCTCAGCTCTTCAGCTCAAGCTAGCGCTCTACCATTTGACTACAGCACCACTTCTGGTTTTCTGGTGGTTAACTGGAGCTATGAGTCTCATGGACTTTCCTGCCTGGGCTGGCTTTGAAGCCCAATCCTCAGATTTCAGCATCCTGAATAGTTAGGATTACAGGTGTGAGCTACCAGTGCTCCACTCTTAGCATCTTTTAACACCATTTAATTTATCTGGCCATGTTAGTACATAAGCTCCAGGAGGGCAGAGGTCATTATTTTGCTCACTGAGGTTTCCTCGTTGCCCAAAGCAGTACCTGTCCTGTAATAGGCACCCAATGAATGATTATTAGATGACTGATTTTGGTAAGTAAATGCCCATTTATGGTGCATAAATTTTCCTTCATAGTATGCAGGAAGTAATAGAGAATGATACTGTATTTGCAGTTATAGAGAAAAGTTTCATTTTCCCTTGTTGAAAACTTGTGAATTAAACATACATTTCTTTTTTTCTTTTTGAGACAAACACAGTGTTTCTTAGGTTGTACTGAAACTTGTAATAAAGGTAAGATCTTGCTTTTTGATTAGGCCAGCCTGGATTTCAGGTCTCTGATTTATGCTTCCCACTGTAGCTAGGATGACAAGTGTATACCACCATGCCCAACTTTATCTGTTGAGATGGTGTTCTCAAGCTTTTTTGCTTGGGCTGGCTTGGGTATTCAGTCCTTGAAATCTCAGCCTCTTACATAGTTGGGATATCAGGTACAAACCACCATGTATTTGTATTGAAATAGGGTTTAAAGAACCTTTTGCCTGGGCTGGGAAGGTGGCTCAGTGGTAGAGTGCTTGCCTTGCATGCATGAGGCCCTGGGTTCAATTCCTCAGCACCACATAAGCAAAAAGAAAAAAGCCGGAAGTGGCGCTGTGGCTCAAGTGATAGAGTGCTAGCCTTGAGTTGAAGAGCTGAGGGATAGTGCCCAGGCCCAGAGTTCAGGCCCCACGACTGGACCCCCCCCCAAAAAAAAAAAAAAAGAACTTTTTGCCTAAACTGGCCTGGAACTGAAGTCCTCCTGATCTTAGCTTCTATAGTCACCAGGTTCACAAGTATCCGCCCAGATGAAGTGTTTTTTAAAATTTACTTTATTGAGCCAGGTGCTGGTGGCTCACACCTATAATCCTAGCTTCTCAGGAGGCTGAGATCTGAGGATGGATATTCAAAGCTAGCCCTGGCAGTAAAGTCCATGAGACTCTTATCTCCAATAAACCACCAGTGGTGTTGTGGCTTAAGTTGGTAGAGGACTTGCCTTGAGCTGAATATCTGAGGGACAGCGCTCAGGCTGAGTTCAAGCCCCACGACCAACCAAAAAAATAAATCGTTATTTAGAAGTAATGTACAGAGGGGTTACATTTACATGACTCAGGTAATGAATACATTCCTTTTGTACAGTGTCCTCTGTTCTTTCATTCTTTCCATTCCCTCCCATCTCTACCCATGAGTTGAATAGTTCACTTTCATCAATGTTCAGTGTGCTGCACTTTTTCATCCTTTTCCCTTGAATTCTGTGCACTCCCTCCCAAAGATATACATGTGAATAACCATGTATAAGGTAAAGAATACAGAATCATCAGAAAAAGAAAAAAAATTGAAAAGTTTTTTGTTTCCATATCTTAGGAATTTGTTTCAGTATATATATTATTTTATATAAATATGAAGACGCGTTTAGGTATCACACCTTTGTGATTCTCTCCTAAGACTATTCTCTTTTGGTCTCATTGTATGTTTCTACAGTCCTGTTTAATTTGTCATATCCCAGTGCATTTTAGCTCTAACTTTTGCATATCAGAGAGAACATGTGCCATTTGTCTCTCTGATCTTGGCTTACTTACCTCATTCAACATGATTTGTTCTAGTTCCATCGATTTCTATGCAAATGACATTATTTTATTCTTTCTAATGACTGTGTAAAATTCCATTGTATATAAGTACCACATTGTCTGGATCCACTTGTCTGTTGTGGGGCATCTGGGCTGTTTCCACATATTGGCTATTGTGAATAGTGCAGCAATGAACATGGATGTGCAGGTGTTTTTTTTTTTTAAGATGTTTTTATTGTAAAAATACTGTATAGAGGGGTTATAGTTACACGAGCAAGGTAATGAGTTCATTATCTAACAAGCATTGTTAGCTCCTCCTTTATTTTTCCCTATCCTCCCTTCCTTCCCACCTCCACAATTACACTCCCTCATCCTCCTTTCCCCGATTCCCCTCCTAAATTGTAAAGTTTCTTTATCAACATAGTGTCTTGTGCATTTCATTGTTACAATGGGTCAGCCTGTATCCCTATTTAAATATTTTCCCCTTCCCCTCCCCAATCTAGAGTGTTTTTTTTTTTATCATATGCTTGGTTCATGGTGTTCATGGTAGATTCCTAGGAGTGGTATGGCTGGGTTGTAGGGAAGGTCTATGTTTGGTTTTCTGAGGAACCTCCACACTGCTTTCCACATTGGTTGTATTAGTTTACATTCCCATCAAGGGTTTTGTTTTTCAGTTATAAGTTTTGATAACATGATATTGTGTGCTAATAAGGATGATTTAGTAGAGGAAGAAATTAATAATGCAGAAGAAAGAGGACAACTAACAGAACTAAATGACTGAATAGGAAATAGAGAATGAGGGCGCAGAACATAAGTGGAAGAAAGAGATTTATTTTAGATAATGGGATATTTCTTTCATTTTAACATGAACTAATACAGTTATTAAAGCTGTAGAGTCAGGTAGGTTGATGGAATTGAGGTGATCTTTGACCATATGAAATATTAGTGAGGTTACATTAATAATTGAATGAAGAAGTACTGGAAGTCTGAGGAGAAAAAAAGTATGAGGTATTTCTTTGAGAATGGAAATAAAGATGAGTTATACAGTAAGAAATTGAGGGCTGTGGATATGGTTCAGTGATTAAAGTGTTTGTCTAGCATAAATTAGGCCTTGAGTCTGATTCTTAAACAGAAACAAAAAAAGTGGTTTGGGAAGTAGATTTAAGACATTAGCTCTTTAGGTAAGGTTTGCATCTCTCCCTTTGTATTATCCTACTTTGAACACTATTTCATAAAAGATTTTTTTTTTCTGGTCCTGGAGCTTGAACTTAGGGCCTCAGTACTGTCTGAACTTCTTTTGCTCAAGGATAGTGCTCTACTACTTGAGCCAGGTTTTTTGGTAGTTTATTGGAGATAAGAGTCTCATAGACTTTCCTGCCTGGTCTGGCTTCAAACTGTGATCCCTTAGAATCTCAGCCTCCTGAGTAGCTAGGATTATAAGCATGAGGCACTGGTGTTTAAGTAGATTATGTCCATTACTTACATATTTTTGGTCTATATTTTTTGTGGAGTGTAAATAGACCAAATAGAATTATTTGATTTGTCATGTATTTTCAACATACTTACAAACATAAGTTCATGATGCTTATTCCTTACTTTCCATGAAATTTTTTTAATTGTTTTTATAGTTAACTAGTAAAGTTCTCATCCCCCCTTCCTTCATTTTAATTCCTAATATGGGGAAAGGATTATGGTTACCTTTATAGAAAATCTGCTGTGTTTGTAGCATTGTTGACTATATAGACCTATTGTACCATCAAGTTGTCCAACTGAACATAAATTATTGTTTTAGGAATATATATATATATATATTCATTTTGTCTGTAAGTCATCTGAAGAAGTATATTTTAGTGGCAAGACTACATAAGAAAGTGGAAGATAGAAAATAAAATTTTTATACAAGGGGCTGGGAAGGTGGCTCAGTGGTAGAGCGCTTGCCTTGCATGCCTGAGGCCCTGGGTTCGATTCCTCAGCACCACATAAGCAAAAAGAAAAAAAAAGCCAGAAGTGGCACCGTGGTCAAGTGGTAGAGCGCTAGCCTTGAGCTGAAGAGCTAAGGGACTGCCCAGGCCCAGAGTTCAGGCCCCAGGACTTGACCAAAAAAAAAAAAAATCTATACAAGTGGCTAGATAGTTGTGCTTAGTCAGTTGAAGTTAATGGCTTGGGTTCTGGATCATATCAGAGCAATCTGAGAATTCTTTTTCACTAGCAATGTCTAAGGATTGCTAAACAGTGCTCAAAGTTTTTGCTAGGCTTTATTAGTCAGCTTTTTGTCACTAAAAGTATCTGAGAGACAATGCACTTAAAAATAGATAAAAGGTCTATTTATTTATGTACTTATTTATTTGGGCCAGTCCTAGGGCTTGAATTCAGGGCCTGGGCACTGTTCCTGAGCTTTAAAATTTGTTTTAAATTAATGGCTAGTGTTGTACTGCTTGAGCCAGAGCTCCATTTCTGGCTTTTAGGTAGTTAATTGTAGATAAGAATCTCATGACTTTTCTGCCCAGGCTGGCTTCAAACTGTGATTCTTAGATCTAAGCCTCCGGAATAGCTAGGCTTACAGGCCATGAGTGCCTGCTTAGAGAAAGTTTATTTAGAAAAAGTTTCACTGTGTTCATGGGGCCCTTTGCTTTGTGCCTGTGGTAGGTAGCACAGTATGCCGTAGCAGGGTTAAGTAGTAGAGGAGACCTGTTCACATCATGGCAGCCATGAGAAGTGAGGGAAAGAGAAAGCGATGTGGTCCTATTGTCTTCAAGGATATCCACAGATGTAACTTCCTTCCACTGGGTATCACTTCCTTAAGATTTTACAACATTAATGTAACACCATGGACTGGTATCACATGGTATTAAAGGCAACAAGGCCTTTAATAAATGATCCTTGCGGGACATTAAAGAACTGAACTATGATGTGGGCCTTTCCTGGTCATAGTGAGTTTGTTTTGATTCTTTGTAAAATTTGGAGTTACTATTTGGTCTAGTTACTGCTTCAGACTTGTGCTATCCAGACACTTTTGGTGCTTGTTTTAGGCTGAAACCTTTTTTTTTGGGGGGGGGGTCTGGTTGTGGGGCCTGAACTCTGGGCCTGGGCGCTGTCCCTCAGCTCTTCAGCTCAAGGCTAGCACTCTACCACTTGAGCCACAGCGCCACTTCCGGCTTTTTTCTTTTTGCTTATGTGGTGCTGAGGAATTGAACCCAGGGCCTCATGCATGCAAGGCAAGCACTCTACCACTGAGCCACCTTCCCAGCTCCTAGGCTGAAAACCTTTGAGATAATATTGGCAATAGGGTATGACAAGACATTGAAATCTTGGAACGAAAACTGCTACTTTTTGGAATCAGGTAAATTGGAATCAGGTAATTATGTAATGAAGACTTGTGGCCTAGATATAGCTCACAGTGGATCTCTATTTTTACCTGGTAGTAATTTCTTTGATTTCTATATGCATAATTGGGATAGACATACAATTGGGATAGACATAGAATTGGAATAGTTGGCGGACTCTCAAATTAGTTCCTTGACCAGTGGGATCATTGCTGTCATAGTGAGGAAAATCAAGTAAAAAGCTCTGAAACTATACATTCCTCTGCCCTGTAAGTGGTAATAAATCATTTAGTTTGAGAGTAACACATATTCTGGGTACAGGTTTGTTTTTTCCAGCCAGCACTACCATATGAGAATTTAGAATATTTGATCCATCAATATGAGTACTATTTTTGAGTACTATTTTTTTTTTTAAACCAAGACTCCTATTTTACAGTAAAGGATATGTGGCAGTGAGCTGAAGTTCATGAGTCTGTGGTCCTAACTCATGCTGCTCTATCTGTAATTCTCTGGGTTGGTAGAACTGTTGTAATGGGCTCATAAAAATGCAGCTGACAGCCAGGAATAGTGGTGTACGTTTGTAATCCCAACAGTTGAGAGGCAGAAGCAGGAGGATCATGAGTTTGGGGCCATCTTGGGCTATATAGTTAGACTCTGTCTCAAGTAATAGTAGTAGTAGTAGTAGCAGTCCTACTAGTAGTCTTTGTCACTGTAGTAGTAGTAGTAGTGATGATGATGATGATGCAGTTCAGGTGTCAGATTGGAGGTGATCCTCCTCAAAGGTGTCACCATCTTACAGGATCCTTTCTGTATTTTGGATACTTAATCATGGGGCTGGGAAGGTAGCTTAGTGGTAGAGTGTTTGCCTTGCATGCATGAGGCCCTGGGTTCGATTCCTCAGCACCACATAAGCAGAAAAAGCCGGAAGTGGAGCTGTGGCTCAAGTGGTAGAGCGCTAGCCTTAAGCTGAAAAGCTGAGGGACAGAGCCCAGGCCCAGAGTTCAGGCCTCACAACCAGCAAAAACAACAACGAAAAAATACTTGATCATTGTGTGACTGACCATTATATTGGGTATCCTCAATAGATAAAATACATGGCTCCTAAAGCAGGGATTGAAGTAGCAATGATCTCACATGAGGCATTTTTATTTCTTATTCATTAGGATCTGTAGGCTTAGAGGTCTTGTTTCCTGAAGTGGAACTGTCCCACTAGGATGCAAATATACCTGCTGGTTGGTCACTTCAAATTTTTTTTTGCGCCAAAAAATCCCCAAGAGCCTGGTGCTGGTAGCTTGCACCTGAAATCCTAGCTACTCCAGAGGCTGAGATCTGAAGTTTGCTGTTTGAAGGCAGCCAGGGCAGAGAAGTCTGTGAGACTCTTATTTCTAGTAAACTACTCAGAAAATGCCAGGAGTGGTGCTGTGTCTTAAGTGTTAGAGCCTTGAGCACAAAGAGGCTCAGGGATAGCACCCAGGCCCTGAGTTCAAGCCCTAGAATCAGAAAAAAAAAATCACTAGGGAAGAAAAGGAGTCACCATCTTGACTAGGGTAGTTGACCCCCAGATCATCATCACAGGGGGATCAGAGAAGAATATGCCTGGTATCCTAGGGGTCAACTGGAATGAGTCTTTGGTTTTCCAAAGTCCATTATTGTACTAATTGTACAAATATAGCAGCCACAGCCTGGAAAAGACATGGTAACTAGAGATTTAGACCTGTTAAGAGTTAAGCAGAGGATGAAGAGAATCTGTAGTGAGCCACTGTTATACCTCTAGGTTACTGTAGATAGCAACTGTGTATTAAAACTGCAAAAAGCATTTTTTTACCTTAAAATGTTTTTATTACACCCTTTTGCAATCAATCTACTGATTTTCTCCATAAAGAAGTAATGTATTTGGGGAGACAGATTTGTTTAACCTGATTATACAATGCATACCTGTTTCAAAACAATGTATTATGTACTTCTTTAATTTAAATATTTGAATATTCTGATACCAAATATTTAACAAAAAGTGTGAACTACAGATTTGTTTACTTGGTAATGACTTCAACATATACAGAGAAGTCTAAACGAAGTAAAAACAATACTGTGAAGCTGTGATTTTCCTCTTAATTTGGCTTTTTTAAAAATAATGAAAGTAGTGATTATCAAAACAGATTTCATTGTTTCAAAAAGTAAATGAACGTTAACTACGTTTTCTGGTTGACTATTAGCATATCTAACTTCCAAAAAGAATAGATTATTTGCAGATTTACTTTAGTCATTTAATCTTTGGATTTGGTATCATTTGCAGTAAAGAAGAATAAATTATGGACAAGTTGGTGATTATAGCTTTTGAGCAGTGATAGAAAAATATAATCACTGTGTATGAGAAAGTCTTTTAAGTATCTTATGAAAATGCAGCTCTTTTGAGGGCAAGGGATTAGTTTGCATATTATAACAACTGCAGAGTGAAGGTCTTGCTATATATCCTAGACTGGCCTCCAATTAGGCTCTCTTGCCTAAGTGGACTAGCTGTTCTTTCTTCCCTCCCTCTCCCTCTGTCTCCCTCCTCTTCTTTCCTCTTTCCTTTTCCTCTCTGTCTTTCTCCCTCCCTCTCTCCCTCTTTTGAGATGTTGTCCTATTGTGTTGCCCAGCTGATCTCAAACTCAAGTAATCTTCCTATTCCAAGCCTTCCAAGAAAGCAGGAACATAGGCATTTGTCACCATGCCTGGTTCAGATTTTTTTTTCCAAATTAAAGTGAAATTCATAATGGAACTATGTCTCAAGTGGTAGACTCAGTGAAAAAGTTAAGGGACAGCACGCAGGTCAGAGTTCAAGACCCAGTACCAGCAAAAAGAAAATTGTATTACATAAAATTAATCATTTTAAAATGAAGAATTAAGCAATATTTTGCATATTTTCATTGTTGAACAACCACTATCTCTATCTAGTTCCAAAATGTTTTATCATCACAAAAGGAAACTCTATATATCTATCTATTAAGCA